>NC_136811.1:0-10000 GCF_951216825.1 Electrona antarctica
TAAAGATGCTGTTCCAGCACTTAGACTTACAACATCATTCTGTCCAGTGTGGTTTTTGGCAGCACATTTTGATTTTTGAATAGTTTACATTTAGCTTTAGTTACATTTTAGTCACCTGGAATGTTTTAGAGTTGGTCTAGTTTCAGTCGACTAAATGTCATGCGATTTTAGTCGACTAAATCTACAGTTAATTTAGTCGACTAAAATGTATTTTGGCAGGCCTTATAATAATAATAATATCTCAAACTTATATAGCGCTTTTCTGAGTACCCAAAGACGCTTTACATGGGGGGGGGCTTTACAGAGGTAACAACAAAATAAAAACAACTTTATTAGAAAAAGGAAAAACACTAAAAGCTAAAAACATTAAAAAGAAAGACAGTGGGAAGGGTTAGCTAGGGAAGGCAATATTGAAGAGGTGGGTCTTGAGGGCGGTTTTGAATGTTTGGAGGGTGGGGGCATCTCTGAGTGCCTTAGGGAGGGCATTCCACAGGGTTGGGGCAGCAAAGGCAAAAGCTCTGTCCCCCCACGTACGGAGTTTGGTTTTGGGGACGTCGAGGAGGTTTGCGTCACCGGTAGCCAGTGAAGGTCACGGAGGACTGGTGTAATATGATCTCTGGAACGGGTATTGGTGAGTAGACGGGCGGCTGAGTTCTGGACATATTGCAGTTTATTGAGGACTTTGGAGGTGGTGCCGTAGAGGATACTGTTGCAGTAATCAAGGTTGGGATGTGATGAAGGCGTGGATTGATGCCGTCGTAACAAGCCCACAACGCGTCGCAGTTGTGAGCTTGTAGATCGGCTATTTTCAGCATGCAACCAAGTTGGGTGCCACCGATATTGTCCCTTATCATTTGACCCATTTAGGCCTGACCTCAAAATTTTAAAAAATCCTTATAAATCCTCCAGTTTTCTGAAATAAATATTTTCACGATTTTTCAAAAATAGCAGACCTACAAGCTCGTAGAGCTTGTAGATCTGCTATTTTTCAATAGCTAAATTATAACATAATGTTTAAAACACCAAAAGGGGTTCCCGCCCAAAATGTGTTAACTGTCCTTTTGCGCAGATCACGCAAACCTCAGCAAAAAGAAAAGGACAATATCGATGGCCTCCAACTGTACGTCCCCCGATGATTACAGCTTAATAATCTGCAACATTGTTTTCTCACTCAACAGTAAACAAACCAACAATTAAATATGGCAGACAGTTGATATTGATATCAGCTTATTATTACATACTTACTGGTAATTATTTGCCGACCCACTTAAACTTTATACTATACTACCCCCCCCCCCCCCCCTCCCCCAAAATATCTTCACACGTAATAAGCTAGCTTGTAATTTATTTGTTGCCAGCCAAGTAGGGAGGAACACTATTATGGTGTTCAAGTGATTATAGTATTAAATATTTTATACTGCTTTGGCAATAGCTTTCTCATGTCATGCAGCTAAAGCTAATTATAATATTAATTTGGGAGAGGGCAAGAGAGCGCATCATTAACAGCACGGCATATCATTGGGATGAGGGCCATTAGCCAATTAAGTTGATTAAGTTGATTTTTTGAGCCTATAATCAGACTGCATACGTGTCAGCGGTGTGAGACATCGAAGCACTCTTATGTTGCTAGGAAACAAGACAAGAGTCCCTTTAGTGTTACACGTGTGGCCGGCTGCTGGTTAATATTATCTGCAGTAGCATCAGCTAACGTAGATTAGTTAGCTATATCATCGATCCACTACGACACATTGAAAAATAAACATGTCATCCCGGCCGTTTCACTCATATGTATATGAAGAATCAACTGACTGAGAGAAAACACTATTGTTACTGCTACTGAATGGGTTACATTTTCGCTATAGAAACAGACTGTATCATATGAGTGAGTAGTGACTGACTGTCGCAAACGATACAGAGACACCTCCCTGACAATAACGCAGAGACGGCTTGTTTATTTTTGGACCACAATGCTTACATGAGACGATTTTAAGATGAGCCCATGTTATTCTCCATAGAGAAATTACTTCTGTGAACCAGGGGAATTGAGGGGATGAGCGAGTGACGTGCAGGACTTCGACTATTTATACACCAATGGTGGAGGAAAGTTCAGGAAACCATGCAAGGCACCAACCTGCACATCGGGAGCAATCAGGGGTTCAGAGTCTTGCTCAATTAAGGACACTTCGACTAAGGTCACATTCCCAACTAATACTTCGGTAGACTCGATGCGAATGGGCGGAGAAATTGGGATTCTTGCATATTTAATTTGCTGCGGTTTGCCTTCACACTGGCTGTGTCAAGCGCAGCAAGGAATTGTATTTGTTCAATTCATAAACTATAGCCTACACAGTGAAATCTATGGTGTTAAAATTATACTCATAACGTGCATGTTTCGTGCCGTCGGAGACTGGACCTCTCTCCCTCTCTCTCTCTCTCTCTCTCTCTCTCTCTCTCTCTCTCCGCATGCTCTGTTCCTTTGGGCATAGAGGCACAGCGCTGAGTGCGCTCAGCGCACAAACAGAAAAAGTCCCTGGCCTAAGTCCCCACACAGTGACAGCACTCCATGTTTACGGCACGCACAGACAGACAGACAGACAGACAGACAGACAGACAGACAGACAGACAGACAGACAGACAGACAGACAGACAGACAGACAGACAGACAGACAGACAGACAGACAGCAATTGATTTATGTACTCGTAATCATTTCGACCATGGGCTTCGGTCTTCTCATTCGACCACGTCTATCTATCCACGGTAACGGGACATCTTTGCGCTGCGTAAAATATGCCTTCTCCGTCTCCAACTGTGTTTAGCTCCTCACCCGCCACATTGTTTGCTTCGTTTCCTTTATTTGCTGCGTTTTCCAGTTCGTTTGGAAGCGAAGCGAAACCCCTGTTTTTGGGCGGAGTAGAATGCGGTTCTTTGCTGCGCATTAGGATTCGAATGAGCCTTCACACCTGCCAAACGAAGCGAACTTTCGGGCAATGCGCAGCAGGATTCGTTTTAATTGCAGTAAAGCTTTCTGGTGTGAATGTCACCTAATGGCCCCTACACACTGTAGGAGTTTTAAAGTTGTCGGCGAGTCATCAGATCGTTGTGCATTTCACACAGCAGGAGTCTTTTTTCTTTTTAAATCGGCTGTCATTATATCTTTGTGGCTTTCACACTAAACGATTGATCGCCGACCAGGGACCACACACTGCAAGAGTTCACCAAGATGCGATCCAGACCCGATACATATAGTCTATACATGATCAGATCATTTGTTTTTTATTCCAAATCATTTTGACATGCACGTGTAGGATGCGTGATACAAGCGCGAGACCCACACAGGGCGCATCTCTCTCTCTCTCTCTCTCTCTCTCTCTCTCTCTTGTGCACGCCACACACACAGGAATAGCCTAGCCAGGCTACACAGGGCGAAATGTTTGTGATAGGCAGCGCTATAGCTGCCTATCACACACACACACACACACACACACACACACACACACACACACACACACACACACACACACACACACACACACACACACACACACACACACACACACACACACACACACACACACACACACACAGCGCACGAAAAGTTTGCTCAAATTGCTCTGCACTGTCGATTACTTGATTCCGATGCGGTTTTGTCAACATTATTCAAGTGAAATGCGTAACGGCAATATTGGGCTAATATAGGCTACCAATATATACGACACAGAGATTTACCGACGGAATGAAGGTTATATATCTTATCATCTGATCATCTATCGATACAGTCGACATACAGACAGACAGACAGATAGACAGCAGTGCTGTGAGCAGTGTGCTCTCATTGGCTGTAATACAGGCCTTATCGGGGCGTAGTCGCAACCCAGTTCATACTGTATGATATCCAGTCGGCGACAAATATCAAACGTGCTAGATATTCAGAAATGGTCGGGGAGGCGTCGGCGAGCGCTTTTATCGGCGCTGGATCTTCTCGCAGCTCCTTTCACACACAGTGAGCAAAACCTCGCCGATCAAAGCCCGATCTTGAGTCAGATCGGGGGTTTTGTCGGCGAGCGCCAAAAATGCTCCCCGACAGCATAATCGGAGCAAATATCGGGCAGTGTGTACTGTGTACGAGCCATAACTCTGGGGGAGCCCACAGCGATCGAACCGGGAACCTCACAAAGCGCATATAGCAGCATCGTCTTCTCCAGTTTCTGCAGGCTCTTCCTCCTCATATTCAACCTCTTCATCCTCACCCTCCTCAGCATCAGTGTCAGTGTCTTGTTCCTTGTTTTTCCTGAGGCTCCTCTTTTCGCTTCAGGTCATCCAGAGCCATCTAATAGAAGAGTTACTATAAAATAGCTCAAGGCTCTATTGCTGATTACTTAGGTTAGGACCCCCGCAGTGGTGTCCGGTTAGAACTTAAACCAGGATGCTTCGACTTCTGCTTTCTCCCTGAAGCTGACCCTCTATATATTCTCCGACCAGGCTTGTCACGATGACTAGGCCAGTTAGATCTATCCATATGGTTCTACCATATCTATCTGATATCAGCACTAGGTCGGCTCGGGCCCAAATATAGGGATGTCATACTAAACATGTCATATGTCATATAGCCCAATGTCCTAGTCAGGGTCTTCGTTACAGTTACGATATTGAGGGGGCGGAAACAGAGCGCTCGAGTGCTGTTCATGCAGCCTGGACTGAGACAAGCTGGAGTTGGAAATACATTGTTTTCAACGAGGGCGGCGCAAATAAGAGCTATTTTAGGCATGTGTGCAACATGCCAACTGTTTTAAAGTATTGTACAGTAACAACTAAAGTCTCTTTAATGTTTATGTTGTACTATTACTACAAAACAATCTAAAATAAGGGGATTTAAGATCATTAAAGCTGGGCTGTTGCCTGGGTCCAATGCATTTCTGCCTACTTCCGGTCCAGGACTGTACGCCCATTTCCTACACCAGAGAACTGGTGTGGCCAATCGGGACACGGTATGCAATATGGGCGGGCTTTGGTACAGCGACGTTCAATGCTTGAGACCTTTGACTGACAGTAGCTCTAACCAATTGCGTCAAAGAGAAAACGTTTGAACCCGCCCCCCGGGAAACAAGATCCATACACAGCATCTCCAGACTCAAATACCACACGACAGTGTGATTTGAGTCTGGCTTATTAGCCAGGCTAGCCCCAAGTCTCCTTTCCAAAGACTTCAGCCTCCTTCAAGTCATCTGTGATAATTAAGTTAGCCAGATATGACCCCATGCCACAGGTCCAGTCCTGCAGGCCCAACACACTGATTGTTGTCAAACTTGTATAGGTGGCTGAATCAGCACTGTATTCATGGTTTGGCAATCTTAAAAAAAAAACAGGGTGCCCACTTTTTACATTCATTTTTTTGACATATTCTTTTTTTTATAAAAAAGGAAAAAAAAGAAAAAAACATTTTTTTTTTCTTTTTGCAAATACGTCCACAGACGTCTTGGGCACTACATACGGGACGTTTCCCAGGACGTCTGTGGACGTCTTGGACACACAACACAGCGGGCGACAGCCAGGGACAGACAGACAGTAGGCTGACAGGAAATGGGGAGAGAGATGGGGGAAGACATGCAGTAAAGGCCGTCGGGATCGGGAGTCGAACCCGCGGCACACTGCCAGACTGGATTACCAGCCAAGGTGCCTGGACCGCTGAGCCACGGCCCAGGCCGGAAGTGCATTATCTATAGGACACGGCGACTACTGGTGATAGCAGGCGAACAGGCGACGGTCGAAAAGTAGGCGGAGCAACGTCGCCCGTAAAGATGAAAATAATTCATCTTTTGAGGCGACGTCCTTCAGCGATTGGACGATAGCCAATTAAATTCAAGCGTTCGTTCGCCATTGTTCTCCCACTGTTGAAACGCACTGTCAAGGTGACCCCATGCTCCGTTGTGGAGTATCTACTGTATCTTTTCATATTTAGAGGTTACAGTGCCATTACGCGTGTACGTGCTGCATGGGTCACATCGTGCGGTCGCTGTCCACGGGGCTGAAGCCATGAACCGCATTCGCCAATCGATGAATGTAAATCACCGTGGAGCGTTTTAATGTCCGGTGCGAGGCGGGGAGGTCACCGCAGTGAAAGTGTGTGTGTGTGTGTGTGGTTCATTTGGATTCTCTCATACATATACATGATACACAATTACGAAGGATAAGCAGGAGAAAAAAGGTTAATCGTCTGATTTGTCAGGCGATTAAACCACACTCTCAACCCACGCCTGTCCTGCTCGCCACTCATCTCTAGGGTGCTTCAACAGGAAGGCAGGTGTGTGCGTGCGTGCGTGCGTGCGTGCGTGCGTGCGTGCGTGCGTGCGTGCGTGCGTGCGTGCGTGCGTGCGTGCGTGCGTGCGTGTAGGCCTATCTCACAGCCCCCTTTCCACGCCCCCTTCCGGTAGATAGTGGTGTCATTAATTTAACATTAGCATTTACACGTTATTTTCTCTGGAGAATCTAAGTACATTTCCTAATGTAAAAATGTGACAGACCAATATTATTATGAAGCAAACAAGATGGTAAATCAGTTCGAACAGATAGAACAAACCTTACCTTGAGAAAACAAAAGTTGTAGACTTCTTAAATTACCTCTGTTAACATGTAGTGTCTATGGAGTGACGTCACGCTATCACCACTAACTCGGAAAGGGGGCGTATTAAGGGGGCGGGGAAATTCTGTGAGATAGGCCTATACCTCCGTGACGCAGGGGTCTAGAGGGAGTGACTTCAGTACTCCAATACAGTGGTTCCAGGGGTCTAGAGGGAGTGACTTCAGTACTCCAATACAGTGGTTCCTTCCAGTGGTCTAGAGGGAGTGACTTCAGTACTCCAATACAGTGGTTCCTTCCAGGGGTCTAGAGGGAGTGACTTCAGTACTCCAATACAGTGGTTCCTTCCAGTGGTCTAGAGGGAGTGACTTCAGTACTCCAATACAGTGGTTCCTTCCAGTGGTCTAGAGGGAGTGACTTCAGTACTCCAATACAGTGGTTCCAGGGGTCTAGAGGGAGTGACTTCAGTACTCCAATACAGTGGTTCCAGGGGTCTAGAGGGAGTGACTTCAGTACTCCAATACAGTGGTTCCTTCCAGTGGTCTAGAGGGAGTGACTTCAGTACTCCAATACAGTGGTTCCTTCCAGGGGTCTAGAGGGAGTGACTTCAGTACTCCAATACAGTGGTTCCTTCCAGTGGTCTAGAGGGAGTGACTTCAGTACTCCAATACAGTGGTTCCTTCCAGGGGTCTAGAGGGAGTGACTTCAGTACTCCAATACAGTGGTTCCTTCCAGTGGTCTAGAGGGAGTGACTTCAGTACTCCAATACAGTGGTTCCTTCCAGGGGTCTAGAGGGAGTGACTTCAGTACTCCAATACAGTGGTTCCTTCCAGGGGTCTAGAGGGAGTGACTTCAGTACTCTAATACAGTGGTTCCTTCCAGTGGTCTAGAGGGAGTGACTTCAGTACTCCAATACAGTGGTTCCAGGGGTCTAGAGGGAGTGACTTCAGTACTCCAATACAGTGGTTCCTTCCAGTGGTCTAGAGGGAGTGACTTCAGTACTCCAATACAGTGGTTCCTTCCAGGGGTCTAGAGGGAGTGACTTCAGTACTCCAATACAGTGGTTCCTTCCAGTGGTCTAGAGGGAGTGACTTCAGTACTCCAATACAGTGGTTCCTTCCAGTGGTCTAGAGGGAGTGACTTCAGTACTCCAATACAGTGGTTCCTTCCAGGGGTCTAGAGGGAGTGACTTCAGTACTCCAATACAGTGGTTCCTTCCAGTGGTCTAGAGGGAGTGACTTCAGTACTCTAATACAGTGGTTCCTTCCAGGGGTCTAGAGGGAGTGACTTCAGTACTCCAATACAGTGGTTCCTTCCAGGGGTCTAGAGGGAGTGACTTCAGTACTCTAATACAGTGGTTCCTTCCAGGGGTCTAGAGGGAGTGACTTCAGTACTCCAATACAGTGGTTCCTTCCAGGGGTCTAGAGGGAGTGACTTCAGTACTCCAATACAGTGGTTCCTTCCAGTGGTCTAGAGGGAGTGACTTCAGTACTCCAATACAGTGGTTCCTTCCAGTGGTCTAGAGGGAGTGACTTCAGTACTCCAATACAGTGGTTCCTTCCAGTGGTCTAGAGGGAGTGACTTCAGTACTCTAATACAGTGGTTCCTTCCAGTGGTCTAGAGGGAGTGACTTCAGTACTCTAATACAGTGGTTCCTTCCAGTGGTCTAGAGGGAGTGACTTCAGTACTCTAATACAGTGGTTCCTTCCAGGGGTCTAGAGGGAGTGACTTCAGTACTCTAATACAGTGGTTCCTTCCAGGGGTCTAGAGGGAGTGACTTCAGTACTCCAATACAGTGGTTCCTTCCAGGGGTCTAGAGGGAGTGACTTCAGTACTCCAATACAGTGGTTCCTTCCAGTGGTCTAGAGGGAGTGACTTCAGTACTCCAATACAGTGGTTCCTTCCAGTGGTCTAGAGGGAGTGACTTCAGTACTCCAATACAGTGGTTCCTTCCAGTGGTCTAGAGGGAGTGACTTCAGTACTCTAATACAGTGGTTCCTTCCAGGGGTCTAGAGGGAGTGACTTCAGTACTCCAATACAGTGGTTCCTTCCAGGGGTCTAGAGGGAGTGACTTCAGTACTCCAATACAGTGGTTCCTTCCAGTGGTCTAGAGGGAGTGACTTCAGTACTCCAATACAGTGGTTCCTTCCAGTGGTCTAGAGGGAGTGACTTCAGTACTCCAATACAGTGGTTCCTTCCAGGGGTCTAGAGGGAGTGACTTCAGTACTCCAATACAGTGGTTCCTTCCAGGGGCAGGGGTCTAGAGGGAGTGACTTCAGTACTCCAATACAGTGGTTCCTTCCAGTGGTCTAGAGGGAGTGACTTCAGTACTCCAATACAGTGGTTCCTTCCAGGGGTCTAGAGGGAGTGACTTCAGTACTCCAATACAGTGGTTCCTTCCAGTGGTCTAGAGGGAGTGACTTCAGTACTCCAATACAGTGGTTCCTTCCAGTGGTCTAGAGGGAGTGACTTCAGTACTCCAATACAGTGGTTCCTTCAGGGGTCTAGAGGGAGTGACTTCAGTACTCCAATACAGTGGTTCCTTCCAGTGGTCTAGAGGGAGTGACTTCAGTACTCCAATACAGTGGTTCCTTCCAGGGGTCTAGAGGGAGTGACTTCAGTACTCCAATACAGTGGTTCCTTCCAGGGGTCTAGAGGGAGTGACTTCAGTACTCCAATACAGTGGTTCCTTCCAGTGGTCTAGAGGGAGTGACTTCAGTACTCCAATACAGTGGTTCCTTCCAGGGGTCTAGAGGGAGTGACTTCAGTACTCCAATACAGTGGTTCCTTCCAGTGGTCTAGAGGGAGTGACTTCAGTACTCCAATACAGTGGTTCCTTCCAGTGGTCTAGAGGGAGTGACTTCAGTACTCCAATACAGTGGTTCCTTCAGGGGTCTAGAGGGAGTGACTTCAGTACTCCAATACAGTGGTTCCTTCCAGTGGTCTAGAGGGAGTGACTTCAGTACTCCAATACAGTGGTTCCTTCCAGGGGTCTAGAGGGAGTGACTTCAGTACTCCAATACAGTGGTTCCTTCCAGTGGTCTAGAGGGAGTGACTTCAGTACTCCAATACAGTGGTTCCTTCCAGTGGTCTAGAGGGAGTGACTTCAGTACTCCAATACAGTGGTTCCTTCCAGGGGTCTAGAGGGAGTGACTTCAGTACTCTAATACAGTGGTTCCTTCCAGTGGTCTAGAGGGAGTGACTTCAGTACTCCAATACAGTGGTGCCTTCCAGGGGTCTAGAGGGAGTGACTTCAGTACTCTAATACAGTGGTTCCTTCCAAAGGGGTCTAGAGGGAGTGACTTCAGTACTCCAATACAGTGGTTCCTTCCAGTGGTCTAGAGGGAGTGACTTCAGTACTCCAATACAGTGGTTCCTTCTAGAGGGAGTGACTTCAGTACTCCAATACAGTGGTTCCAGGGGTC
>NC_136811.1:15000-42759 GCF_951216825.1 Electrona antarctica
GGAGTGGATATTCACATACAGCCTATTGGCTTATCAATTGATTGAATGACGACACCCAGTTATGTTCCACCTATTTAAGGATTTCAAGGCCATACCCATGTAACTTGAGAAAGCCCGGAGGGGCGAAATGTTGTTGTATTTATAGGTAATAAAAAAGAGGGGAGCAGATATATCGTGTGCGGACATTCCACTTTTTTTCTTCAAGAAGCCTGGAGGTGACAACTTCTCGTGCAGCCTTATGTTCCAATTCACTAATCTAAAACCTATAGGTGTACAGATGAATTATATGGTTCCCTCATATTCCTCATTTAGCAAAAACAGAGAGATGTGTTGTGTGAGCGGTGAAGTGTTGTTTTCGTCGACTAATACTATGACGAAAGATGTTTGTCGACTACCTTTTTCCACCGAGGAAAACCAAATGGAAACTAAATGAAAACTAAGCTACGATGACTAAAACTATAAGACTAAATATACTGACAATTCGTCAACAAATAAAAACTAGACTAAAATGTTAGGAAGGGACTAGTGGACAAGAGATCCAGTATAAGCCATTTTACACTTATAGTTGCATGCTGAAAATAGCCGATCTACAAGCAAGTGTGAAATCAGTCATTACGACGGCATCAAGGCCCGCCAAAATACATTTTATTCGAGTAAATCAACTGTAGATTTAGTCGACTAAAATCGCACTAAAACATTCCAGGTGACTAAAATATGACTAAAACTAAATGAAGTTTCAGTCCAAAGACTATATGACTAGACTAAAATAGAAATTTGCTGCCAAAAACAACACTGGAGCGGTGACCACCACGGCATGACGTGTAGTCAAATGTAGTTTTCTGTGGTCACCTTAACTCTTTGTGTCATGTCTCCTTAGGATGTCGTCGGCTAACTGCTGCTCCTTGGCCCCGCCCACCTCCTCCTCTATCTCCTCCCACCCGCCCTCGCTCACCGCCGCCGCGCCACCGGAGGACTGGGAGGCGCCGACGTTCACGCGCGCCGCCCAGGTGCGCGTGGGCGCCATCCTCTTCCTCTTCCTGTTCGCCGCCGTCAGCAACCTGGCGCTGCTGGTGAGCGTGTGCCGGGGGCGCGGCCGGCGGCTGGCCTCGCACCTGCGCCCGCTCATGGTGAGCCTGGCGGCCGCCGACCTGGCCATGACCTTCGTGGTGATGCCGCTGGACGCCGCCTGGAACGTCACGGTGCAGTGGTACGCCGGGGACGCCATGTGCAAGCTGCTCAGCTTCCTCAAGCTGTTCGCCATGCAGGTATACCGACGACTTTGTGGGGGTTTTTTTCAACCATGGTTCGTGTTTTAGGTTGTTCAGTCAGACAACTCACGAATAGATTTAAAGGGGCATTCCACTCATTTTCAACATTTTACTATGTCATTAATATACCTTAGAGCGGAAATAATAAATAAGTCCCCCCATTCTGTGTTTCCTAGAACTGGAGATCTGAAAAAAATCATTAACATGGTGAAACACATCTTGATGATGTCATCAAGATGTGTTTCACCATGTTAATGATTTTTTTCATACTTACAGTTCTAGGAAACACAGAATGGGGGGACCTTTTTATTATTTCCACACAACAGCTCTAAGGTATATTAATGACATAGTAAAATGTTGAAAATGAGTGGAATGCCCCTTTAACCAATATTTATGATAGAATGAGAATACAAGTGTGCATAGAATATTTTATCTTGGCGTTCGGCTCTGCTACATTTTTCTCCCTGCTCGGCACAATTAAACATCATTAATCATTAAGAGCAGGGAGATAGATATATAATAACCATGAGGAACAGAAATAACAGAGCCCACCGGTGGTGCTGGGGTGGTGGTGGGAGCAAACAGTACATAACAACAACCAGGAACCATAATGCAGAAGGAAGGCAGGAAGAAGCATGCAGTCTAGGTGAGCTTAAAGGGGAAAACCACCCATTTTCAACATTTTACTATGTCATTAATATACCTTAGAGCTGTTGTGTGGAAATAATAAAAAGTCCCCCCATTTTGTATTTCCTAGAACTGTAATTATGACAAAAATCATTAACATGGTGAAACACATCTCGATGACATCATCAAGATGTGTTTCACCATGTTAATGATTTTTTTCAGACCTCTAGTTCTAGGAAACACAGAATGGGGGAACGTTTTTATTATTTCCACACACCAGCTCTAAGGTACATTAATGACATAGTAAAATGTTGAAAATGAGTGGAATGCCCCTTTAAGTACCCTGCCCAATTGGTCAGCTGACTGCCACATCAGCGAATGACATGTGGGCCTTGCACACACTGAATACACCCACATAAGGTGCTGCCACACTATGGAAAGAGCCGCTGCGCGCAGCTTAAAGTTTTTAGACAGCTGGTGGATGGAAAAGAAGCTCCACCTCCAGATTCCCGGAAACGCTCTCCTCCGCGCAAAAAGTCCGCGGAGGTGGAGCTTCTTTTCCATCCACCAGCTGTTTAAAAACTCGGAATTTAAGCTGCGCAGAGCTTAAGAAGTGCGTGGCTGTCGACCGTTTTGCGCTTAGGTGTGGAAAGGGCTATAGTAATATTATTAACCCCTTGAGTATGTATGCGCCCTTGAGCACGGCATGAAACCCCTCGAGTATAACTGACTGAACTAACTCCGCAATTATCATTTATTAGAGAAAGGAAAAGATGAGTGTACTTTTTTTTCTCCAAATATACCGCTTCTTTCTTTCATTTTACGATTTTTTGCGATTTCGTTTTTACAGGGGTCGGGGGAATTTGGGCAAGTGGCTAAATATGTATTTTTAAGATCACAGGATCTATTGAATGTGAAGAGTAAGACGCATCCCCCTAGTATCCCCCTTCACAGTCAATAGATCCCGTGATCTTTTGTGAAATTAAATTAAATTAAATTAAATTAAATTAAATTAAATTAAATTAAATTAAATTAAATTTAATTAAATTAAATTAAATTAAATTAAATTAAATTAAATTAAATTAAATTAAATTAAATTAAATTAAATTAAATTAAATTATTACTATATTTACCCAGGGTATCTGGGCTAAGCTCAAGAACTTGTTTCCAGCCAGGCCCTGCTCATAGAACACATTTCATCGTAGTGGTTCAATGCCTTGTTCAAGGGCACTTCAGCGGTGGTAATTTTAACGTGTCAGACCGCTGATTCGAACTGGCGACCTTCCGGTATCAAGACCGCTCCGCAATCCGTTCGGCCACCGCTGCCACCTGTACCTAGATGTAACGTCCAGGGACTCTCAGGGGTTGTTTGAGGGGGTTCCAAATGGACCCTTACAGGTCTGTAACTCTGAGAGTTATGGACCCTTACAGGTCTGTAACTCTGAGATAAGGAAACGTTTGAAAACCACTGAACTATAGGAATGAATGCAAATCCCATTCATGATTGTTAAATTGCAACTACGAGTTATAGTAAAGTCAAATAATAGTCGTGCTACTATCAACTGAAGCAATCAAAACAAAAGTAATTGATGATTGACTGTGATTGATGAATGAATGAATGAATGAATGAATGAATGAAAGAAAGAAAGAAAGAAAGAAAGAAAGAAAGAAAGAAAGAAAGAAAGAAAGAAAGACGTTATTCCGAACATGATAAAATTAGACGAAAAAGTCAAAGAATTAAAATGAGCAAATAAAATATTCACAAAAAAACAAACAAACAAAAAAGCAGGTATTATAATTCTTATTTTCTTTACATGTTCGAAAAGGCTTTTCCGATACTGGTATCAGTAATGAACTTATAGGCTACTTTTGATTACATATTCTCAATATTACTTGAGCATTCTATACTTTGTCCCCCCCCCACCGTACCGTATTGCCACATGGAGGCCTCGGCCTTCATCCTGGTGGTGATCAGCCTGGACCGACACCACGCCATCCTCAACCCTCTGGACTCGCTCAACGCTCACTGCAGGAACCAGAGGATGCTGTTGCTGGCCTGGAGCCTCAGCGCCCTGCTGGCCTCACCGCAGGTCAGAGAGAGAGACGTACGCACGCACGCACGCACGCACACACGCACGCATGCGTGACTAGTCGACTAGTTGTTTAACTACCTAATATGGGAAAAACCTCATTTTTCTTTTTTTTTTTTTAATAAATATTTGTACATTTAAAAACCGTTTACATTGGTGACTAATCTACCTGATCTTGAGGCCTGTTTTTCTTATCAACTGGTCAACTAGTACCAACAAGGTCGACTTAACTAGTGGATTTACAAGTCGACTAGTTGAATAGTCGACTAGTTGCTTAAAGCCCTAACACACACACACGCACGCACGCACGCACGCACGCACGCACGCACGCACGCACGCACGCACACACACACACACACACACACACACACACACACACACACACACACACACACACACACACACACACACACACACACACACAATGGACATAAACACTGCCAGTGCAGTTTGACAGTAGGAGAGCAGCCAATTACAACGTGCATGGACGGCAAAGCATGGTTGCATACAGTACAGCTGACATGTCGGACACAGGGCAGCAAACATAAATCATGGATAAAGGAAACAACGCCTCCTCCAAATTGAGCGGCTTCCTATAATGGCTGAAACTGAGCAGTACCTCGCTAACTGCTTGGCTCTCCTTTTGGAAAGGCCGGCCATTTGTAAGCCCCTCTCAACCACCTTATGCACATGCCCTATAGGCTGCCAAAGATAAAAACTAAAAGTTTACATCTGTAGCCTAGCTGTGAGATGGTCTGCACTAGCTGCTGATACTTCAGCACTTTGGTTAGAAAGGCTTCTTCCAGGCTATAGTCAAAAGTACAGCCGACCTCAAGAATGAACACCTCTCTATGGTTTTCATTTACAACAATGACATCAGGGGTGTTAGCTGAAATGTTAGAGAACACAGAATCATCATTACACAGGTTAAACATCCTGGCTTCACAGTAGAATGCTTATAAAAGCATGATGGAGGACCTGAAAATGGAAGAGATGTCCTTCGATATCAAATCCACTATTCTGTCATGCCTACTTATGTAGAGGCCCCTGTAAACATGGCAACCATTTAAGATGTGGGACATGGTTTCAGCTATTTGTTCATGGCCATGATGGATACAGTGAGGAGCATGATTGCCTGGAAACCAGATGGAGAGATTAAGTTTAAAAGGTAGAACCTGTAATCTCGCGTTCAAAGTAAAAACAACAATGCACTCCTCAATGGCAACATTCTTTAACACAGAGTGAGAGACAGAATGGTCCGCAGCAGGAAGACATGCAGTCTTTCCTTTGCAATCTCAACTCAGTCCAATGTTGTCGCTGTCTTTGTTGTTGTGCCCATAGGAGGCGACCTTGAGCATTAGTCAGTGGAAGTTGATGCTCCGTTCCGCACACAGTCATAGTCGCTCTGACAGAGATACTGGGGTCACATATAACATTCTCTGAGGCAGCCACCGCCTCAGAGTTAGACCCTACCCACTCCAGGGTAATGTCAGACCAGCAGCACAAGTCATTTAGGTCTGGCCAGTCCGACCACACACCAAAGCCAGGAGAGCGACTGTCCAGCTTTCCATTGGGTTTCCTCTTGAAGCCTAGGAAGCTAGAGTCCGAACCACTCGCCAGGGGGACCCTGGCGAGTGGCTAGGGTTACACAACGTAAATTATGAAAATGGGATACCAAGCATTAAAGGTGCAATCAGCTGTCAGCATGATGCAATCAGCAATCAGCATTAAAGGTGCAATCAGCTGATCCAATCAGCTGAACTGCGTGAAAAGAGGAGTTAACAGGCAATTATGGGCACTAGATTAGCAGGCATATAATATACGGTAATATATACAGGTGTGATGGTACAATTCGGGAGTTTACCGGAGTTTGTTGTTGGAAAGTTTAACGGGAGTTTCCTGTAATATACACATCCGTGTATATATCCAGTGGCAGGGTGTGCGCAAATCTCAGCCGCGACCCGCCCACTCTAGACCAGAAACACGTTAGCTAAGAACATAATCAAAGTTATGGATTATCTCTTTAACCTTGTGCTGTATACACATTTGTGAAGTTTCATATACAGTACAGTCCACAGCACAAAGTCCTTTTTTTGGCCAATATAAAATAAATAAATAAAAAATGGCATGAAAACTGACAAATTATGGACGTTTTAAAGTCAAAATAAAAGATTGTGATCTAATATCTATCTAATGAACTGTTTCACTAAAGATAAAAGTACAGAGCTGTTTTCCGACGCACGCACGCACGCACGCACGCACGCACCCACGCACGCATGCACACACACACACACACACACACGACCTTGAGTGGCGTGATGAAAGGATCTAGTCTTTTGTTTCATTTGCATAATGCACATTAATATTTCATCAGGACATATATACCATACATGTATCCTCAATCAGAAACATCACATCTACAAGCAGCAAACTCTAATCCTCTTCTAATGCAATTCACTGATGGCAGAGATAGAGTATATACCCAAAGTCCTCCTGACGTCACTCAGATACCCCAGGGAAGTGGTGGAAAGCAGTGGTTCCCAAAGTGGGGTCCGGGAACCCACAGGGGTCCTTGAGGGAGTTCCAGGGGGTCCCCAGCTAAATGATAGTTTGGAAGCAAATGGACCCTTATGGGTCTGTAACTCTGAGAGTCAGACACACACACACACACACACACACACACACACACACACACACACACACACACACACACACACACACACACACACACACACACACACACACACACACACACACACACACACACACACACACACACACACACTTGAAATGTTTATTTATGGCCACATAATGAGAAGTACAGGAATACCTTGTACAAAGGACATAAACACTGCCAGTGCAGTTTGACAGTAGGAGAGCAGCCAATTACAACGTGCATGGACGGCAAAGCATCGTTACATACAGTACAGCTGACATGTCGGACACAGGGCAGCAAACATAAATCATGGATAAATGAAACAACACCTCCTCCAAATTGACCGGCTTCCTATAATGGCTGAAACTGAGCAGTACCTCGCTAACTGCTTGGCTCTCCTTTTGGAAAGGCCGGCCATTTGTAAGCCCCTCACAACCACCTTATGCACATGCCCTATAGGCTGCCAAAGATAAAAACTAAAAGTTTACATCTGTAGCCTAGCTGTGAGATGGTCTGCACTAGCTGCTGATACTTCAGCACTTTGGTTAGAAAGGCTTCTTCCAGGCTATAGTCAAAAGTACAGCCGACCTCGAGAATGAACACCTCTCTATGGTTTTCATACAATTTACAATTTAGGCATTTAGCAGACGCTCTTAATCCAGAGCGACTTACATTAAGCAATAACAAAAGCATGGCATACATCACATATATAAAAAGTAGTTATCATGAATCATAAACTAAGAACCTAACAGTGGAGTTTCTATGTTAACTATACATACTATACTATATTATACATGTGTACTATAAAGTGCTATGACTACATAAAGTGCAATTCTAGAGCTGTCTACGTAACAAGCTATAGGTCTGTTTAAAATACTATCTAAGTCTACATAATGTGCTATCTAAGGGGCTAGGCTAGGGCAAGTGCTACGGGCCATGGTGGAGTCTGAAGAGGTGGGTTTTCAGACTACGGCGGAAGATTGGGAGTGAGGCTGCAGTTCTGACTGTGATGGGAAGTGCATTCCATAGTTTTGGAGCCAGAAGGGAGAAGAGTTTGGGACGTGTGGAGCGTTGTCCCGGCGTTTTTAGTGAAGGTACCTCCAGCTTCCCTGCGTTGGCTGATCTGAGTGCGCGGGAGGGTTTGTAGGGTACGATCATACTTGTGAGATATGGGGGGGCCATGCCTTTGGTTGCTTTGAATGCCAGCATCAGAGTTTTGTATTCTGTGCGGGCAGCGACCGGGAGCCAATGGAGGGAAGGGGGGTGACGTGTGAGAATTTTGGCTGGTTGAAGACCAAGCGGGCTGCGGCATTTTGGATCAGTTGGAGGGGCTTAAGTGCACATGCCGGTAGGCCAGTAAGGAGGGAGTTACAATAGTCAAGTTTTGACAAGACTGTTGTCTGGATTAGGAGCTGGGCTGACTCCTGGGTGAGGAACGGTCTAATTCGTCGTATGTTGTAGAGTGTAAACCTACAGGATCTAGTGACAGCTGTGATGTGTGTTTTGAACGAGAGCTGACTGTCCAGGACAACACCAAGTTTCCTGGCTGTCGGGACAGACTTTACCAGGGCGTTGTCTACGGAGATAGTTAGCTCCCGCATAGGGCAGGACTTAGCTGGGAAGAACAGAAGCTCAGTCTTGTCTGGGTTCAGCTTGAGGTGGTTGGAAGACATCCACTGTGAGATGTCAGCCAGGCATGCAGTGATGCGCTCTTCTACCTGGGTGGCAGAGGGGGGGAAGGATAGAAACAGTTGTGTGTCATCGGCATAGCAGATTTACAACAATGACATCAGGGGTGTTAGCTGAAATGTTAGGGAACACAGAATCATCATTACACAGGTTAAACATCCTGGCTTCACAGTAGAATGCTTATAAAGCATGATGGAGGACCTGAAAATGGAAGAGATGTCCTTCGATATCAAATCCACTATTCTGTCATGCCTACTTATGTAGAGGCCTCTGTAAACATGGCAAACATTTAAGATGTGGGACATGGTTTCAGCTATTTGTTCATGGCCATGATGGATACAGTGAAGAGCATGATTGCCTGGAAACCAGATGGAGAGATTAAGTTTAAAAGGTAGAACCTGTAATCTCGCGTTCAAAGTAAAAACAACAATGCACTCCTCAATGGCAACATTTTTTAACACAGAGTGAGAGACAGAATGGTCCGCAGCAGGAAGACATGCAGTCTTTCCTTGTAATCTCAACTCAGTCCAATGTTGTCGCTGTCTTTGTTGTTGTGCCCATAGGAGGCGACCTTGAGCATTAGTCAGTGGAAGTTGATGCTCCGTTCCGCACACAGTCATAGTCGCTCTGACAGAGATACTGGGGTCAGATATAACATTCTCTGAGGCAGCCATCGCCTCAGAGTTAGACCCTACCCACTCCAGGGTAATGTCAGACCAGCAGCACATGTCATTTAGGTCTGGCCAGTCCGACCACACACCAAAGCCAGGAGAGCGACTGTCCAGCTTTCCATTGGGTTTCCTCTTGAAGCCTAGGAAGCTAGAGTCCGAACCACTCGCCAGGGGTTACACAACGTAAATTATGAAAATGGGATACCAAGCATTAAAGGTGCAATCAGCTGTCAGCATGATGCAATCAGCAATCAGCATTAAAGGTGCAATCAGCTGATCCAATCAGCTGAACTGCGTGAAAAGAGGAGTCAACAGGCAATTATGGGCACTAGATTAGCAGGCATACAATATGCGGTAATATACAGGTCTGATGGTACAATTCGGGAGTTTACCGGAGTTTGTTGTTGGAAAGTTTAACGGGAGTTTCCTGTAATATACACATCCGTATTCCATGCTTTTTGCACAGTGACAGGGTGTGCGCAAATCTCAGCCGCGACCCGCCCACTCTAGACCAGAAACACGTTAGCTAAGAACATAATCAAAGTTATGGATTATCTCTTTAACCTTGTGCTGTATACACATTTGTGACGTTTCATATACAGTACAGTCCACAGCACAAAGTCCTTTTTTTGGCCAATATAAAATAAATAAATAAAAAATGGCATGAAAACGGACAAATTATGGACGTTTTAAAGTCAAAATAAAAGATTGTGATCTAATATCTATCTAATGAACTGTTTCACTAAAGATAAAAGTACAGAGCTGTTTTCCCACGCACGCACGCACGCACGCACGCATGCACGCACGCACGCACACACACACACACACACACTTGACCTTGAGTGGCGTGATGAAAGGATCTAGTCTTTTGTTTCATTTGCATAATGCACATTAATATTTCATCAGGACATATATACCGTACATGTATCCTCAATCAGAAACATCACATCTACAAGCAGCAAACTCTAATCCTCTTCTAATGCAATTCACTGATGGCAGAGATAGAGTATATACCCAAAGTCCTCCTGACGTCACTCAGATACCCCAGGGAAGTGGTGGAAAGCAGTGGTTCCCAAAGTGGGGTCCGGGAACCCACAGGGGTCCTTGAGGGAGTTCCAGGGGGTCCCCAGCTAAATGATAGTTTGGAAGCAAATGGACCCTTATGGGTCTGTAACTCTGAGAGTCAGACACACACACACACACACACACACACACACACACACACACACACACACACACACACACACACACACACACACACACACACACACACACACACACACACACACACACACACACACTTGAAATGTTTATTTATGGCCACATAATGAGAAGTACAGGAATACCTTGTACAAAGGACATAAACACTGCCAGTGCAGTTTGACAGTAGGAGAGCAGCCAATTACAACGTGCATGGACGGCAAAGCATGGTTACATACAGTACAGCTGACATGTCGGACACAGGGCAGCAAACATAAATCATGGATAAAGGAAACAACGCCTCCTCCAAATTGAGCGGCTTCCTATAATGGCTGAAACTGAGCAGTACCTCGCTAACTGCTTGGCTCTCCTTTTGGAAAGGCCGGCCATTTGTAAGCCCCTCTCAACCACCTTATGCACATGCCCTATAGGCTGCCAAAGATAAAAACTAAAAGTTTACATCTGTAGCCTAGCTGTGAGATGGTCTGCACTAGCTGCTGATACTTCAGCACTTTGGTTAGAAAGGCTTCTTCCAGGCTATAGTCAAAGGTACAGCCGACCTCAAGAATGCACACCTCTCTATGGTTTTCATTTACAACAATGACATCAGGGGTGTTAGCTGAAATGTTAGAGAACACAGAATCATCATTACACAGGTTAAACATCCTGGCTTCACAGTAGAATGCTTATAAAGCATGATGGAGGACCTGAAAATGGAAGAGATGTCCTTCGATATCAAATCCATACTATTCTGTCATGCCTACTTATGTAGAGGCCCCTGTAAACATGGCAACCATTTAAGATGGTTTCAGCTATTTGTTCATGGCCATGATGGATACAGTGAGGAGCATGATTGCCTGGAAACCAGATGGAGAGATTAAGTTTAAAAGGTAGAACCTGTAATCTCGCGTTCAAAGTAAAAACAACAATGCACTCCTCAATGGCAACATTCTTTAACACAGAGTGAGAGACAGAATGGTCCGCAGCAGGAAGACATGCAGTCTTTCCTTTGCAATCTCAACTCAGTCCAATGTTGTCGCTGTCTTTGTTGTTGTGCCCATAGGAGGCGACCTTGAGCATTAGTCAGTGGAAGTTGATGCTCCGTTCCACACACAGTCATAGTCGCTCTGACAGAGATACTGGGGTCAGATATAACGAGTTAGACCCTACCCACTCCAGGGTAATGTCAGACCAGCAGCACAAGTCATTTAGGTCTGGCCAGTCCGACCACACACCAAAGCCAGGAGAGCGACTGTCCAGCTTTCCATTGGGTTTCCTCTTGAAGCCTAGGAAGCTAGAGTCCGAACCACTCGCCAGGGGGACCCAACGTAAATTATGAAAATGGGATACCAAGCATTAAAGGTGCAATCAGCTGTCAGCATGATGCAATCAGCAATCAGCATTAAAGGTGCAATCAGCTGATCCAATCAGCTGAACTGCGTGAAAAGAGGAGTTAACAGGCAATTATGGGCACTAGATTAGCAGGCATATAATATGCGGTAATATACAGGTGTGATGGTACAATTCGGGAGTTTACCGGAGTTTGTTGTTGGAAAGTTTAACGGGAGTTTCCTGTAATATACACATCCGTATTCCATGCTTTTTGCACAGTGGCAGGGTGTGCGCAAATCTCAGCCGCGACCCGCCCACTCTAGACCAGAAACACGTTAGCTAAGAACATAATCAAAGTTATGGATTATCTCTTTAACCTTGTGCTGTATACACATTTGTGACGTTTCATATACAGTACAGTCCACAGCACAAAGTCCTTTTTTTGGCCAATATAAAATAAATAAATAAAAAATGGCATGAAAACTGACAAATTATGGACGTTTTAAAGTCAAAATAAAAGATTGTGATCTAATATCTATCTAATGAACTGTTTCACTGAAGATAAAGTACAGAGCTGTTTTCCCACGCACGCACGCACGCACGCACGCACGCACACGACCTTGAGTGGCGTGATGAAAGGATCTAGTCTTTTGTTTCATTTGCATAATGCACATTAATATTTCATCAGGACATATATACCGTACATGTATCCTCAATCAGAAACATCACATCTACAAGCAGCAAACTCTAATCCTCTTCTAAAGCAATTCACTGATGGCAGAGATAGAGTATATACCCAAAGTCCTGACGTCACTCAGATACCCCAGGGAAGTGGTGGAAAGCAGTGGTTCCCAAAGTGGGGTCCGGGAACCCACAGGGGTCCTTGAGGGAGTTCCAGGGGGTCCCCAGCTAAATGATAGTTTGGAAGCAAATGGACCCTTATGGGTCTGTAACTCTGAGAGTGTACAAATGGAACCAAATGGACCCTAACGGGTCCATTTGGTTCCATTTGTACACTCTCAGAGTTAAATTAACATTGATTTTACAATATAAATTGGGGGGTCCCAGAGATAGAAATTACATTAAACAGGGGTCCGTAGACTAATGCATGTAAAACTGGGGGTCCTTGAAATTAAACTGGTTGAAAATCACTGCTAGAGCCGTAAAAATCTTCTCTTATGGGGGTCCCTGGCATATCTTTTCAAATGGGGGCCTGCGGGCGAATTAGTGTCAAAGTAACTAAGTACATTTACTTAACACTATTTGTGCCCAACACGTCTTAAGCTGCGTTCAGACTTCAATATATACAGTATATTCGCCTCGGTTCGTCCCGTTTGTGCTGCGCCAGGTCGCGCCGATCCCGTTCTCGCAACTTCTCGTCTTTGCATTGACTTTGTATGTAATCGCCCCGCTCTAACCATCCAAATCTGAACGCACCCTTAAGGTCTTTTTTAATGATATAAAACCGGATCGCTAAAATCTTTTATTTTATTTTTTGCTTGGCCATTCCTTCTTCAGCGCTCCTAGACATGTTTCACGCACTCGCGTTCACTTTCTCGTTTACGGCCGACTGAACTATCTCTGATTCTACAAAATGTCTTCTAAGTCCTGACAGTTTTCGGAAAAAAACATGTTTCTATGTCAGTCGTTCTCAAACATTTTCATGTCAAGGACCCCCAAAAATATATGTAATTGGCCGCCAACCGCCATCTGAAAATATGTTGTTTCAGGGACCCCCCCTCCAGAAGCAAAGATTTGAGTTAAAAACGTTTGCTCTGAAAGAATATATATTCAAAGATTTATGCCACATTTTCACGATTTAAAAAAAATAGCAGACCTACAAGCTCGTAGCGCAGCACTCGGTGCCGCGCTATGAGCTTGTAGATCTGTTATTTTTCAGAAAGTTGAGATGTGACAGTGGAATATAAACGCTTCTATAGAGAGTTGAGATTATACCTCGCGGTTTTGGGGGGAAATGCAAGGCGGGGCTTTTCAGAGTAAAATCTGCCTCATCTGCTGGGCACTCTTGCGCCTTTATTCTGAAAATACTTGTACTCTACGCGTGCGTGCGCGCGTGTGTGTTAGGCTGCGCAACAGTTGGTGGTGAAAAAAAAATATTTCTGTGCTTAGACATATATACATGTACATACTAGCCTGGGCACCATTTCATTTCGGGTGTATGATCCGGTCGGGAGCGGATGATATCGTTACGTCATGTTGTAGTATTGTTTTGTAGTCGACAGGCAGGAACAATCAAACGGAACTTCCTTTTCCCTCAAACCGATTTTTCTCAATAAAAGCTGCAGGCTACGAGAGCTTTTATTGTTATTCTTCCGGTTTGAGGGAAAAGGAAGTTCCGTTTGATTGTTCCTGCCTGTCGACTACAAAACAATGACTACAACATGACGTAGCGATATCATCCGCTCCCGACCAGCACTTTTGGAACAGAGACCAGGCTTTCCTCCGAGGTGGAAAGCCTGGTGAGGCGAGGTTATATACATACAGACATACAGAGGGACACACATTGCTGTGTATATAGGAGTGGCTAGCACCACTCAAAACCCAGCGGGCCAGCGCACTGTCTGGAAGTGTTACGTAAAGAATGTGAGTGTTTTCTCCACCACTGGAGAACGGAACGGAGAGGGACATAGTGTATGATGTGGGGGAGGGGAGGGGGGGAGGGGGGGGGTTGAAGGAGGGTCGATGAAGAGATGGAGTGATGGTACGAGCGGAGAAGAAACAACAGTCTCCGAGGACAGCTATAGTCTCTGGATTGGATTACTCAGAGAAATTGCAAAGTAATTCTAGCTCAGCGTGATGGATGTCAGTGTGCGTGCGTGTTGGTTGAACTGTGTTTATGTTAGTGTGTCCATGAGGGGACGACCAGGGTGGGACGATGAAAAGAAAGAAAAGAAATGGTAAAAAAAAACCTGCATTTTTTTTAAAGAAAACAGGAAAAAGCTGCAGGACCAACTGATCGGGGCAGGTTAACCCATTTTGGCCTGACGTCAAAATGAAAAAAAATAAAGTCTTCTAAATCCTGACAGTTTTCTGAAATACCTCATGTTTCTTTATCAGTGGTGCTCAATATTTCATGTCAAGAACCCCAAAAAATATGTTATATGCCGCCGACCCCCATCTGAAAATATGTAGCTCCAGCGACCTCCCAGAAGCAAAGATTTGAGTTAAAAACGTCTGCTCTGAAAGAATATATATTCAAAGATTTATGCCGCATTTTCACGATTTTTCAAAAATAGCAGACCTACAAGCTAGTGCCGCACTACGAGCTTGTAGATCTGCTATTTTTCAATAGCTAAAGTATAACATAATGCTTGAAACACCGAGTCCCCATTGCTCCCATGCAGTCAAGGTTGTATGTGTACAGTATGTGTAAAGGTCATCACACTGTACCGCGGGGAAATCATCGGTGAAAAACGTACTAAAACCTTTTACTCGAGTAAACAAAGTATCAATAATAAGCTCCACTAGATCGTCTACTTTCAAATGGCCGAAATGTATACACGTATAGGGCTGAACTAAGTGGTTAATGTATGTTTTGTAATAATAATAATAATCAAAATCCACAAAGTAACTATATAGTATATAGTATGGAGAATATAGGTTGCTACCGTCAGGAAGGAGATATGGGGCTCCATTTTCGTCACCGCTAAACCCCTTATCCCTAAACTTCTTTGCCTTTTTTTACTATTTTGAAAAACATTTTTGAATAGTTCAGCTAGCCTCTACATTGACACGTTGTGAGCTTGTAGACTGGCCATTGTAACTATTCAAAAATGTTTAGCAAAATAGGAAAACAAGGCAAAGAAGTTTAGGGGTAAGGGGTTTAGCGGTGATGAAAATGGAGCCCATGGTGTGTACCAGCATACAATAAAGTCAGACCAAAGAGGTCCTTTGTCCACCAGTCGACCTTGAGGCTTAATCAGGAGTTGTAGTAGCCACGGGGTAATCTAAGCGGTGGACATTGCTCTTGTCTTCATGTCTTTAAGTATGTAAATTGTCTTGTGCTTTGTGTTATGTCAAATGTGTGTATATGTGTTCTGCATACTTGGCTGCTGGGTTTTGCAAGATACATTTCAGTGTGACCTGACAATAAAGTACTGTATTATATCATATCATATCATATCATATCATATCATATCATATCATATCATATCATATCATATCGTATAGGACAGCTAAAGCTGTCAAATACATGTAGTGGAGTAAAAGTACAATATTTGGACCTGAGGTGTAGTGGAGTAAAAGTACTCCAGTAAAGTATGAAAGTACCAGAACATTGCACTTAATCCATTCAGGGCGGGAACCCCTTTTGGTGTTATACTTTAGCTATTGAAAAATAGCAGATCTACAAGCTAGATCTACATAGCGCGGCACTCCCAGAAGCAAAGATTTGAGTTAAAAACGTTCACTCTGAAAGAATATATTCAAAGATTTGCACTACATTTTCACGATTTTTCAAAAATAGCTCGTAGCGCGGCACCGAGTGCCGATTTTTGAAAAAACGTGAAAATGTAGTGCAAATCTTTGAATATATTATTTCAGAGCGAACGTTTTTAACTCAAATCTTTGCTTCTGGGGGAGGGGGGGGGGGGGGGGGGGGGTCCCTGGAACAACATATTTTCAGATGGGGGTCGGCGGCCAAATACATAATAATCTTGGGGGACCCTTGACATGAAAATGTTTGAGAACCACTGGCACTGACATAGAAACAATTTAGAAGGCATTTGTAGAATCGTTCTCAGGTCCAAATGGGTTAAGACAGTACTTTCACTTACAGTTGGGTGCCACCGATATTGTCCCTTATCATTTGACCCATTTAGGCCTGACCTCAACATTTTAAAAAATCCTTCTAAATCCTCCAGTTTTCTGAAATAAATATTTTCACGATTTTTCAAAAATAGCAGACCTACAAGCTCGTAGCGCGCCACTCGGTGGCGCGCTATGAGCTTGTAGATCTGCTATTTTTCAATAGCTAAATTATAACATAATGTTTAAAACACCAAAAGGGGTTCCCGCCCAAAATGGGTTAACTGTCCTTTTGCGCAGATCACGCAAACCTCAGCAAAAAGAAAAGGACAATATCGATGGCCTCCAACTGTACAGTCACCTTCCACCACTACTGGTAAAGGTCATTGTACCGGAGGGAAACAACCATTCCAGTAAATTATTGTATTCCTCTTGTTTGCCCTCGACAACTATTGGGGGAAATGACTTCAGAATGCTGGCAGAAATCCCTGTAGGAATGTGCTTATGTTGTTGTCAGGAATGGAATGAGAGATTATAGACGTATTTATTATGGCCCCACAGGGTGGCCGGAGTCACCTCTACCACTCTGTAAAGCCATTATATTAAAACCAGGAAAGCCATGTGTCATTGTAGATAAAAAAAAAAAATCATATTATGCAAGCTCACAGCACTCTGTGCCACCTTTAGATCAAATTCATTCATTAATTTTTTTAATTTTTTTTTAGCCCTCCTATTGTCCAGCTTTGAGGGTGTGTGTAAACACAAACATTGTCCCAACACACACATTAAATGCCACTGACAATGAATGGCCAGTTTTGAGTGTTCGTGTGAACACATACACAAAGACAAAAGTGAGGACGCAAATTGTGATTGGCCCGGAATGAGATGATGTATGATGATAAGAGCGCCCCTCACTTCACACAGGTTTAATTTTCCAAAAATAAGTATTTTGGTCTCTAAATGGTCTGCTACTCCTTTTTCTTTTAGTTGTTGTTACCTTAATTGTAGGTGCGGTTGTACTGTTACGTAACTGGAAGAATAAAAACCAACATGAAAATAAATCGTGATAATATTGTGGATCGTGATACCGCCTGAAAAAGAATCAATACGTTATAGAAATGATATCCTAAGATATGATGTGTTTCCATATGCATATGCCCTGCACCCTGCTATACGACCGCTGTGACTCAGGGCTAGCGGGAACACTCCCCAAGGCTCTTCATAACAACGTAACACAATCAGAACAATAACTGTCCAGATCCACCACCGGGCTTTGCTGGGACATCTGATTAGGCAGACACGCACATGCAGACACGCACATACTGTACATGCAGACACGCACGCACATGCAGACACGCACGTACATGCAGACACGCACGCACATGCAGACACGCACGTACATGCAGACACGCACGTATATACAGACACGCACGCACATGCAGACACGCACGCACATGCAGACACGCACGTACATGCGGACACGCACGTACATGCGGACACGCACGTACATGCGGACACGCACGCACATGCAGACACGCACGTACATGCAGACACGCACGCACATGCAGACACGCACGCACATGCAGACACGCACGCACATACAGACACGCACGCACATGCGGACACGCACGTACATGCGGACACGCACGCACATGTGGACACGCACATGCAGGCACGCACATGCAGGCGTGCACATGCAGGCGTGTACATGCAGACACGCACGTACATGCGGACACGCACGTACATGCGGACACGCACGTACATGCAGACACATACGTGCAGGGGCAAAACGTGAATTTCACCCTTTCCTTTGGCCTCGTGGAGATAATTAATTGATACTGATGAATAGCAAATTAGGTCCCACGTGGAGGCATGGCCTCTTCCACGTGGAGGCATGGCCTCCTCCACGTGGAGGCATGGCCTCTTCCACGTGGAGGCATGGCCTCTCCCACGTGGAGGCATGGCCTCTTCCACGTGGGACCAGAGACAGTGGCGTGGCTTTAATGCGACACTGAGCTGGACATTATGAAGACGATACACGAAAGAAGAATTAAGAAGCAAATTAGCAATGCCTTTCTTCTTTTTTTTTTTGCAATACAGGTTTTTATGATTTTAGCTCTGAAAGATGTATCCTTCTATAAGAGGGTCTGGTCTGTCTGTCTGTCTGTCTATCTGTCTGTCTGTACAGAGATAATCTTGCAAACCGATCAGCACTCATGCACACCGGACGTGGTCTCCTTTTCCAGCACTTTATCAACGGATGTCACTGTAATTGATCTTACAAACCCATCAGATACCTTTCCACTATATTGTCTTTGAGCCTATGTTATTGTTATCCTGTAACCACTTAGACAGCTCACTTTACGTTTTGCTTAAAAACTTGTAGCGGGTCCTGGCCTAGGTTTAGATCAGGGGTTCTCAACGTTTTTGGCCGGGGACCCCCGGAAATGCTTTGGCAACGTCTCGGGACCCCCGCCCCGCCTCCTCCCGACCCCCAATATAAATTGACTGCTACAATAACCTTAAACCATTTTGGGCGGGAACCCCTTTTGGTGTTTTAAGCATTGTTATAATTTAGCTATTGAAAAATAGCAGATCTACAAGCTCATAGCGTGCCACCGAGTGGCGCGCTACGAGCTTGTAGGTCTGCTATATTTGAAAAATCGTGAAAATAAAATTTAAAAAAAAATATTTTTTCTTTTTTTTTTTGGAAAATAATTTGGGGACCCCCTAAAATAATGTGGCGACCCCCCGAGGGGTCGCGACCCACGGGTTGAGAACCCCTGGTTTAGATAACCAGGCAAGCTTTATGTATTTTTGAGGGGCGCTATATAAGCCCTACAATGTCTGGCTTTCGGAATTACGTCATACGGCAGCCAAATCTATGGACTTTTAATGTTTGTGTAGAGCACTAAACGTGACGTCATGTGGCAGCCTGCAAGTCTATGAACTTCTAATGTTTGTTTACAACAAACACGGGCGCCCCTCATTTCACACAAGTGTGATTTTTTTTACATGGAATGGACACTTGGATTGCCCGATTGTCAGGAACACTCCGTCTTTAACAGAAGTGGGCAACTTTGGCGATGGAGACTAATTGGGCCAGTATATTTACACTAGCCTGGTTAATAAACCAGACCGAATCAGCCGTTGGCAAAAAAAAGTTGCCTACCAGCGGATTACGGTCTGGCGAGGCTCAGTAGCACGCCTCTTTCCTACAGCAGAGAACAGGTCGGACCAATCGGGACACGGTATGCAATATAGGCGGGCTTTGGTACAGTGACGTTCAATGCTTGAGACTTTTGACTGACAGTAGCTCTGACCAATTGCGTCAAAGAGAAAATGTTCCCCGGGAAATGAAATCCAAGTGGAGCCAGCCCAGACTGATATACCGCGACAGTGTTGTGTGATATTAGTCTGGCTTATTAGCCAGGCTATATTTACACGGGATGACCTTTTACGCAGAGCCTGGGAGTCGATAGTCACTTTGGGGGCGCTTGTTTTACAGGCGACCGCATTAAGGTTGGTGAGGGGTCCGTTAAAACGACCGGATTAAGGTTGGTGAGGGGTCCGTTAAAACGACCGGATTAAGGTTGGTGAGGGGTCCGTTAAAACGACCGGATTAAGGTTGGTGAGGGGTCCGTTAAAACGACCGGATTAAGGTTGGTGAGGCGTCCGTTAAAACGACCGGATTAAGGTTGGTGAGGGGTCCGTTAAAATGACCGGATTAAGGTTGGTGAGGGGTCCGTTAAAACGACCGGATTAAGGTTGGTGAGGGGTCCGTTAAAACGACCGGATTAAGGTTGGTGAGGGGTCCGTTAAAACGACCGGATTAAGGTTGGTGAGGGGTCCGTTAAAACGACCGGATTAAGGTTGGTGAGGGGTCCGTTAAAACGACCGGATTAAGGTTGGTGAGGGATGCGCTGCTAAGTGCTTGCGGTTACGGTTAGGTTAGGGTTTGAGGTAGGCAGAGCCATATAATAGAAGAGTTGCGTTATTGAGGGGGCACGGAACAGCCCGGTCACGTGATCCCGGAAGCGCTCGGGCGCACAGCTGCGCTCTCATGGAGAGCCTGATTAGGGACCCCAGGCTGTCCCTAATCAGGCTCTCCGTCTTTTTAGCAAATCTAGAACTTCCTGTTTGAGAGCTAGCAAATTTAAGACATCCGGTTGCTTTCAGAATAAAGCGTCGTAAATTAAATAATTATTACATTACATTATTAGTATTATTATTACATTACAGTTATGGTGAAGACACACATTATGTTTCTGTGTAAAAATAAGTAATTAAATAACGTAAACAAGTTGTAAACTGTATGCCTTTTTCTTTCCATTGAAAGTGTACACTGTTATATTAGCAATGATTAATTAAAAGGTATTTAAATTTGCTAGCTCTCAAACAGGAAGTTCTAGATTTGCCAAAAAGACGGAGCCATGTGGATCCATGCAGTCTGTCAACATCCGGCGCACAAACTGTCCCTAATCGGCGTCCCCAGTAGCGCTAGATGCCGCCATTACGCAGGCCCCATGAAGTCAACGGAGTTTGCAGAACTCTGTTTTTTCTAAGGCTCTGGAGGTAGGTTGTCGTTCGGTAGTAGCCGGCGCTACCGCTGTAAAACAAGCGTCCCATCAGTGGCCATCTAAACCGAGGCTCTGCGTAAAAGGTAGTCCCATATTTCCACACCCACTCCCGAGGACCACATTGCATAATGCATATAGTGTCGGGCAGAAGCCTCTTATCTCCGTATTTGACCTTTTTTTTCCCTCGTAATTAATGCCATACTACTTCATCATTCTGTCTCGCAAAATGTCATGGTGTAGACACGGGGGTGTAGGACTCGTATATATGCAGAATGACGAGGCACCGGCAGAGAAGTGAATGTTCAAGCTGTTTTATTCTCTAAACCCACACTGGGAAAACAACAATTAAGGCACTTAAAATATCAAACTACGACGAACTGACAAGGAACTGAACACACTGGGGCATATATTATATAGACAATTAGGACTAACTAGACACAGGTGAACTGAAACTGACAATCAACACTGGGATAGGCTAACAGGCAAACAGAAGACAGGTGACTAGGGTTACACTACTACAAGCTTCCCAGTGCCATGCTTTTTGAGCTATTTTTGCTACTTTTGTGTCACAGTCCGCTCCTCTGCCATTGGACGTTGTATGTGGTTATTCGTTTTTTGGACTTTTACATGTATTCTCGTTCCGTTTCCGTTCCGTCTTAATTGTATTCTGGTAGTTTGTAGTTTTCTAAGCACATCTTATTTTGTAGTAGTGTTCTGTGCTTTCCTGTCTGCCTTGTTTGCTGTTACCTGCCTTGTCTCACCTCCCTGTATTAGTGTTTGAGGGGTGTTCCTCCTATACCCAGCTGTGTGTGTTTGTGTGTACCCCGTTTATATAGCACTTTACATACGGTACACATTCATAACCCGACGCCGGAGGAAACCATGCAAGGCACCAACCTGCCTATCGGGAGCTTCACCTTTAGCAAAGCCCCGCCCTCTCCCACTTAGACACTCCCACTTGGACACTTTCCAGCCAGGCTCATTCATTCCAATGTAAATATCATGGATATACATTATACATGGATTACACATTATTATTATTAACGTTCTGTTTATTCATTTTTTGTTTTTTACAAATGTAGAAGTCAATTGAGAAATACAAACAGTAACAAATAGGATTTTACACATTAAATACTGTTTCATTTTTGGAACCAGACCTTCAAAATATGTGCGTGACGTTTCTTTTTTATCAGGAAAACTATTGGTGGAGAGGTTTGTCTAACCCATGTTATGCTTAGCTGTGATTGGAGCATAGCAGTTTGGGGAGGGGCTTAGCTATAGGTCAATTAGGGGTTCAGAGTCTTGCTCAAGGACACTTTGACACTAACTGGGCGAGCTGCTGCGGGATCGAACTGGGAACCTTGCGGTTGCTGTAATTCAAATGCGATCATGTTTGCATGTTTGGAATTGTTAACAGCTGAAATCAATTAATATTGAGGAGCATCTTTGGTGGATTCCTGTATTGATGTCAGATATCAGTATTCTGATGTTAACCTGTGGGCCGCTTTAATCCGTTCAGGAGGGGAACCCATTTTGGTGTTAAAGGGGAAAACCACCCATTTTCAACATTTTACTATGTCATTAATATACCTTAGAGCTGTTGTGTGGAAATAATAAAAAAGTCCTCCCATTTTGTGTTTCCTAGAACTGTAATTATGAAAAAAATCACACCTGTGAGAACCGAGTGGTGTAATATAGCCTGTCTGCCGTAATGAAATCATGTCTGACGTAATGAAATCACACCCGGGTGAACAGGGGGAACATAGCAACCATGCTCATTTTTTCTGCACTAACAAAGCCAGTTCTAGGAGTGGTTTAATGAAATCACACCCGGGTGAACAGGGTGAACATAGCAACCATGCTCATTTTTTCTGCACTAACAAAGCCAGTTGTAGGAGTGGTTTACACCACTCAAAAAATCATTAACATGGTGAAACACATCTTGATGACATCATCAAGATGTGTTTCACCATGTTAATGATTTTTTTTCAGACCTCTAGTTCTAGGAAACAGAATAGGGGAACTTTTTTATTATTTCCACACAACAGCTCTAAGGTACATTAATGACATAGTAAAATGTTGAAAATGAGTGGAATGCCCCTTTAAGCATTATGTTATACTTTAGCTATTGAAAAATAGCAGATCTACAAACTCGTAGCACGGCAATCGTGAAAATGTGGGGAAAATCTTTGAATGTATATTCTTTCTGAGCAAACGTTTTTAACTCAAATCTTTGCTTCTGGGGGGGTCTCTGGAACAACATATTTTCAGATTGGGTTCGGCGGCCAACTACGTATAGTTTTTGGGGGTCGTTGACATGAACAACTTTTGAGAACCACTGACGCAGAAACATTAGGTTTTTCTGAAAACTGTCTGATTTAGAAGACATTTGTAGAATCGTCCTCGCGTCTCAATGGGTGAAGTGAAGGTGATGGGCCACGCATGCGTCTCCTGTGCCACAGGTGACCCACGTATGGTCTGTAAGAATGTGGTTGAACCGAGCTGAAACTTTGCTAAAATATGGAGACCAAAAAAGTCATAGATATGTCACAGATGACTGACGTCAGAGAGAGTCCACATGGAGACCGAGATCCACATGTCCAGTGGTTTGTAACCCAGCAAGGCAAACGACGTCATGATGACGTCATGATGACGTCCTCCAGTGACGTTGAGGACGTTCAGGACTAGGCTAGATCACAGCCCATATGGTGATGATCTTTACGTCATGTCCAGGACGTCTTCACCAGTTGAAATAATATAGCTTATTCTGACTGATTAATTATGATATGACTTGATGAAGTTGATCTGGCCTCGATCGGTCTCTCTCTGATTCATCCAGGGACCATCCAGTCTTAGTGGGCCGAATTTATGTTGGTTGAAATCATTGGTTTGACTTGATTTCCCCCCCTATAGAGACGTCACTAATTCGTCCAGGTCCTGACCGTGCTTGCTGGGACCGAACGATCCTTGTATAAGATGGCCCTGTTCCAGGCTGGAAAAAACAATGGAAATGCAAAACAATATAGTCTGGAGGTGCTAATAAAGTAGAAGCATGACTACCTGCAGTAACAATGCAGTAGTATGATATGATATAGTGCTTTATTGTCAGCTCGCACTGACATTAAGCTTGCGACCCGGCGGCCTTGTATGCAACAGCGGATTCGACCGTTATCTCTGCATTGGAACGGCGAAATCATCCGTTATCAGCACGTTTGAATGGTGCCAAAATGTCCATACTGGCATCCTCACCACATAGCCTGGTCAAGGTTTCCCTCTGGTGGACGTGTCATTTCCAACTATTGTCGGTGCATGGAACTAGGAGCTACTAATATATACTATTCTCTGCCTATCAGGACGTAACTCGAACGGCGCTGAGTTGGGTCTGGTGGCCTTCGCAACGCTCGGCACGGCGACTCGCTCGGCTAGCGCCTCGCTCGGCGGTGCCTCACGTAGCTCATGGCCACCAGACACGGCGCGCCTCCGTCAGGACATCAGTGATAATGACAATGCTACAATCGCAGATAATGACATACTGAACAGTGAGGATGCCAGTATGGACATTTTGGCACCATTCAAACGTACTGATAACGGATGATTTCGCCGATTATATACATGATACCAGTCGAATGGGGTGAATATTTGACATAACACAAGAGAACAGAAAAGAAAAGAAAATTACAGACATAAAGACAAGAGCAATCAATGTCCATTGTCCGTGATGTATCTTTCTTACAGGGTTCTGTGGAGATTTGACCTATAATTCCTTTGTTGAAGTTGCTGTTGAAATGAATCAGAGATCCACACAGGCACATATCCTTCTTTCCATTTATTGCTCAGCTTTACATCAGGTTACAGATGTCATCGTTCCATACAGCTACAGCTATTGAGGCCTTCGTCCCAGGCAGAGCGCCTAGGTTCCCCCTGACAGTCACAGCGTATTGAGGCCTTCGTCCCAGGCAGAGCGCCCAGGTTCCCCCTGACAGCTACAGCGTATTGAGGCCTTCATCCCAGGCAGAGCACCCAGGTTCCCCCTGACAGTCACAGCGTATTGAGGCCTTCGTCCCAGGCAGAGCACCTAGGTTCCCCCTGACAGTCACAGCGTATTGAGGCCTTCGTCCCAGGCAGAGCGCCCAGGTTCCCCCTGACAGCTACAGCGTATTGAGGCCTTCATCCCAGGCAGAGCGCCCAGGTTCCCCCTGACAGTCACAGCGTATTGAGGCCTTCGTCCCAGGCAGAGCGCCCAGGTTCCCCCTGACAGTCACAGCGTATTGAGGCCTTCGTCCCAGGCAGAGCGCCTAGGTTCCCCCTGACAGTCACAGCGTATTGAGGCCTTCGTCCCAGGCAGAGCGCCCAGGTTCCCCCTGACAGTCACAGCGTATTGAGGCCTTCGTCCCAGGCAGAGCGCCCAGGTTCCCCCTGACAGCTACAGAGTATTGAGGCCTTCATCCCAGGCAGAGCGCCTAGGTTCCCCCTGACAGTCACAGCGTATTGAGGCCTTCGTCCCAGGCAGAGCGCCCAGGTTCCCCCTGACAGTCACAGCGTATTGAGGCCTTCGTCCCAGGCAGAGCGCCTAGGTTCCCCCTGACAGTCACAGCGTATTGAGGCCTTCGTCCCAGGCAGAGCGCCTAGGTTCCCCCTGACAGTCACAGCGTATTGAGGCCTTTATCCCAGGCAGAGCGTCTAGGTTCCCCCTGACGGCTACAGCGTATTGAGGCCTTCGTCCCAGGCAGAGCGCCTAGGTTCCCCCTGACGGCTACAGCGTATTGAGGCCTTCGTCCCAGGCAGAGCGCCTAGGTTCCCCCTGACGGCTACAGCGTATTGAGGCCTTCATCCCAGGCAGAGCGCCTAGGTTCCCCCTGACAGTCACAGCGTATTGAGGCCTTCGTCCCAGGCAGAGCGTCCAGGTTCCCCCTGACAGCTACAGCGTATTGAGGCCTTCGTCCCAGGCAGAGCGCCTAGGTTCCCCCTCGTCTCTCTCTGCTGTCTCTCACTCACGGTTCTCCCTGATTCTCTGTCCCATCTTATACATCTCTAACGTGCGTGTGCGTGTGTGTGTGTGTGTGTGTGTGTGTGTGTGTGTGTGTGTGTGTGTGTGTGTGTGTGTGTGTCGGTTGACCCTTAAGGCTCTGTTGCCTCAGTCAACAAGTTACCACAGGTGGTCTATTTTGAAAGCATTCTTGAGTGATACAAGTCACTGTCCGCTATATATATATATATGACAGGATGAACTCACAGCTGGTGCAAACTGATGTCTACGGCCGTAGACTATCTTAAAGTGTCCCTAGGCTTATTTGGTGACTTGGTATCCTAACTGACCTCTTCACTCAGGCTTCCCTGCATGTGACCTCCTATAGGCCGAAGTGTGTGTGTGTGTGTGTGTGTGTTTTGTGTGTGTGTGTGCGTGCACACTACAATTATGACATATGTTGAGAGGCATAAGCTATCAAAATATACATCATCCGCAGGTCGGTCTCAACGTAGACTGATGGACAAAGGACCTCTTCAGTCTGACCTTATTGTAAACCCATGCTGCTCCGTCCATATTTACTTTCCAAGGAACGGCTGACATACAGCCAGTACTCCCTCCGGATGGTGTCCTCCTCCTCGGCCAGGACTTCGCACAGCGCCAGGGCCTCGCGTAGCGTTTCCCTCTGGTTGCTCCGCTTCAGGACGTCCTCGTAACTATCGACGAGAAAGGCCAACAGGTGGGGCGAGCGGTGCGTCTCCTTCAGCCGCAGGACCCGCTCCAACAGGCCCGGCGGGCGAGACGATGTCGAGCCCCCGCCGTCCTTCAGAATCCCCCTCAGGTAGTTCCACGGGCTTTCGTTGTGCGGAGCCTCCTCGATCCGACTCAGACAGTACCGAACCTCTCGGTCCGCCACGGCGGGATCGGAGAAGCCCGCCGCGTGAGACACGGCGAAGTGCCTCTGATTCCACGCCGAGTTGTTCCTCACGTCCTCCTCCAGGAGCCTCTCCGCGAACTCCAGCTCGCCGTCCCAGAGCCCGTAGCGCCGTATGGCCCACTGCCGGTGCTGCCAGGCGTGGTAGTTCTTGGCGTCTCGGCGCAGGACCCCGGCGGTGAACCCCAGTTCTTCCGACGGATCGTTCAGCCACTCCACCACGGTCCGCCTGTGGTGCCAGACCTGGTAGTTCTTGGGCTGCTCCTCGACGGCGGCCGTGACGTACCTCAGCTCCTCCCTCAGGTCCTTCCGCAGCGCCCGCAGCAGGACGCGCCTGTACTGCCACGCTGTGTAATTCGCGGGGTTCAGGTCTACGGCGTCCGCCGTCAGCGCGAGCGCCCGCTCGCTCCGCTCGGCGTTCCTCAGCGACGCGCGCAGGTAGTCGTGCACGTCCGCGAACCGGTCGGAGTAGGCGATCCTCACCACGGGGTTCGGCCCGTCGTCCTGAGGCACGGGCTCCAGGTCCGCCCACTCTTTTCTGTCCCGGTAAAACACGTACGGATCCGGACGGATGTCGTCGTCGACGCCACGGTGGCCTCGAAGCTCCACGTCTGCTCCGTATGCCTCTTCGAGATCTGGAGGCGCAACCTCAAGATAGTCATGTACGTCCGTGAACCGATCGGAACATTCGATCGTCACGACGGACGGATTGGGTCCCTCGTCTTGAGGAAAGGGCCCCACATCTGCCCACTCTTCTCCATCTCCATAAAAGACGTACGGAACCGGACGGACGTCATCGTCGACTCGATGGCGGCCTTGAACCTCCATATCTACTCCGTTCACTTCTTGGAGTTCTGGAGCTGCATTCGAGGTCGCTCCAAGACCTGCCATTGTGCTAACGTGCTAAGTTATCTGTTCTAACGGGCACAACGTACCACCGCCCTCGTTGTGGTCAACACTGCCTCTTAACACAGTGACC